>NW_027094069.1:2675000-2676037 GCF_022702325.1 Drepanopeziza brunnea f. sp. 'multigermtubi'
GCTCCCGGGCCCCGGGGGCGGCGGGGGGGCGCGGGGCCTAGGCGAGGTGATAGCCCGCGAACGATAACCACGGGCCATAGCGGGCGGGCGGCGGGGGGGGGGGCCTATTTCTTTTCTTCGGGCGCCAATTCTTTTTCCGATAAATTCGGACCGAGGGGGGGGGGGGGGGCACTATCGCGCTACCCTGCGATCACGGCCTCCGACTTTCGACCTCAGTTGCACGTCGCGCTCGGCAAGGGGGCAAGCTGCAAGGGGGCAAGCTACGCGATCCCCTGCGACCCGCCCGGCTACCCTGCGATCCCCCGCGACCCTGCGACCCTGCCACCCCGCGGCTACCCTGCGACCCGCCCGGCCACCCTGCGATCCCCTGCGACCCGCCCGGCTACCCTGCGATCCCCCGCGACCCTGCGACCCTGCGACCCGCCCGGCTACCCTGCGACCCCCCGCGACCCCCTTGCCACCCCGCGGCTACCCTGCGACCTGCCCGGCCACCCTGCGACCTGCCCGGCCACCCTGCGATCCCCTGCGACCCGCCCGGCTACCCTGCGATCCCCCGCGACCCTGCGACCCTGCCACCCCGCTACCCTGCGACCCGCCCGGCCACCCTGCGATCCCCTGCGACCCGCCCGGCTACCCTGCGACCCGCCCGGCTACCCTGCGATCCCCCGCGACCCTGCGACCCTGCCACCCCGCGGCTACCCTGCGACCCGCCCGGCTACCCTGCGACCCCCCGCGACCCCCTTGCCACCCCGCGGCTACCCTGCGACCTGCCCGGCTACCCTGCGATCCCCTGCGACCCTGCGACCCTGCCACCCGCCCGGCTACCCTGCGATCCCCCGCGACCCCCTTGCCACCCCGCGGCTACCCTGCGACCCGCCCGGCCACCCTGCGATCCCCTGCGACCCGCCCGGCTACCCTGCGATCCCCCGCGACCCTGCGACCCTGCCACCCCGCGGCTACCCTGCGACCCGCCCGGCTACCCTGCGATGAGTTCTCGTAACAGGACGCAATTAACCTTAGCAATACGTAACTGAACG